>NW_026056683.1:0-628 GCF_023757985.1 Alternaria ethzedia
GCGTTATCTTTTAATTTTTTAATAGTATTAAGATTAATATATTCTAATCTATTATGTAATAGTTCTATAGTATTATTATTTAATACTAATTATTCGCTATTATTAGAAATAATATCTAAATTAGAATTATTATCTAAATTAGAATTATTATCTAATTCTATAGTATTATCTATTTCTAGATTATCTTCTAGATTAGATTCTTCTAGTTTTTCTAAATTACTATTATTAATAGTATTTAAAGTAGTATAAGATTTATAATCTTTACTAATACTAGAAGTAGAACTAATTATAGAGAATATACTAACTCTGTCTTTATAATAACCTTTAGATAATAGATTATTATTAAAGTTATATATAAAGCAATTATCTTTATTAAAAGATAAAGAGTAATTTTTCTTAGTTATTAAACTAAGACTTAATAACTTAACTTCTAATTACGGTACATAAAGAACATTAGTTAATTTAACTAGTTTATTAGTACTAGTAAATTTAACTAAAATATCGCCTATACCGCTAGCTTTAATATTATTACTAGTATTACCCTACTTAATAGTAGTAATACTAAGTTTAATATTAATAAATAATTCTTTAATATAGTAGGTATGTATAGTAGCGCTAGAATCTAAAA
>NW_026056684.1:0-624 GCF_023757985.1 Alternaria ethzedia
ATCTAGTAAAGTGTTTAGAGAACTTATCTACTATTAGTAGTAGGTTTATATTATATATACTAATAGTATTAATCTTTTATATATTAGAGATCTATTAAGCTTCTCTATTCTTCTTAGAAACTAAGTGCTATAAGTTATAATACTAACTATTATAGCGTTTCTAGGTACCTTTATTAAAGTAAGTATTAGCTATATTAACTATAACTTACTTAAGCTTCTTAAAAATAGTAAAGCCTTATACTTACTAAGCTTTATATTTAACTATATAGATCTTATATAGTAGGTATATATTAGAGTATATTCTACTAGATTTAGTAAATTTCTATAATAAAGCTACTTTTCTATTATAGAGTATCTAGATAAAGAAATCTCTTTTCTTTTACGTAACTTATAATCTAATATAAAGGTTAGCTAGTCTTTTATATATAAGGTAAGTTTCTTATAGAAATATAGTATATTATAGTTTAAATATATTATTATATAGTTCTAAGTCTAGTTTATAAATAGATAGGTAAAGTTATTAACACTAAATAGCTTATTTCTTTTAGTCTTTTTATCTAAACTCTATTAGCTTATCTACTTAAAGAATAATAATACTATAGAATATATATAAGTTAGTACTAT
>NW_026056685.1:0-622 GCF_023757985.1 Alternaria ethzedia
AAGTAGTTAAATACTATAATAAATAGTATAACTAATAAAGATTTATAATAAAGTAATTATAGAGTAAATAGTAAGTAAAAGGTAATAATATTATTACTAGGTAAAGAATAACTATAGAGAATTGCTATTTCTTTTATAGAAAATAGCTACTAAAATAATTGCGTAAATATCTACTTATTTCTGCCTAAAGATAAAGATTTATAATTAAATCTACTTAATTTCTAGATTTATAATCTAAGTTTGCTAAATTCTTCTTATCTTCTAGATTTATAATCTAGACTAGTACTAATTATATTAGTCTATGCGTTGTATTACATAGACTAATAATAAGTTTATTACTAGATCTTTTAGTAATTGTAGAAAGAGAGATAAAGAGATAAGAGTTATTAAATTACGTAATAACTCTAATATTAACTAGGCTAAGACAAATAGAGGTGTTTTAGAATCTCCTAGTATAGCAGATTAAAACTAGCTACTAAAATCTTAATTACGTAAGCAATTAGATTTACTAGGAATTTTTCTAATTTATTAAGAAATAATAATAAGTGCAATCTTAACAAAGCTTAATAATAAAAAGATAATAATAACTAAGTTATTATAATCTTTACACACTCTCTTAAGC
>NW_026056686.1:0-619 GCF_023757985.1 Alternaria ethzedia
TAAATATTATAAAGAGAGTTTTATTAATACTTACTACTATATTATAGTAAATATAAAGTATTTAGAAAATATACTTATATTAAGATTACTATATAGAGTTACTAGACTACGTTTTATTACTCTACTCTATCTTAATATTCTACTATAATATCTTTAATTAACTTTTAGAACTATATTTAGTTTTAGTTCTAATTATATAGCTATTAAGCTTTTTTATTTTACTTCTTAATTAAGTATCTTTCTATAGTAAATAGTATAATTAGAAAATTATAAACTAGCTATACCTTTTTAAACTTAGACCTATATATTATTATAACTTTAAAGTAAACTCTAGTAGTAAAAAAAGAAAAAGATAGTAAGCGTTATTATAGTAGCTATAAATATACTAAAAGCGTAGATATAGTAAGTAAGTAAGTTAAGTAGCTAGAATATAGTAGTTATTTAAATTAATTTAAGTTATATATTAAACTATAGTAGCTAAAGAGCTAAAAGAGAAAGAGCTAATTAATAGTATAGTTATAAGAGTATAGTAGTAAAAAGCGTACTTTAAAAGAACTTTATTTAGTAGAAGAGAATAATTTCTTTAATATATTCTATCTAATTATATTCTATCTAAAGT
>NW_026056687.1:0-617 GCF_023757985.1 Alternaria ethzedia
ATATTATTTACTATAGTAGTAGATTTGTAGATACTATTATTCTAGCTATTTTAGTACTTACTAAACGTAGTAATAGGTAGAAGTGTAAGTATACTTATAGAAATAGAAAATTTACGTTATATACTAGCGCCTACTAGCCTATAACTCTCTTTTTATATTTAGTAATAATAAAATTATACTAATTATTAATCTATATATGCTAATTTAGTATCTATATTAAACTAGTGCACGCTATCTTACGCTGCTAATTACTAGCGTAGCTACTTAATCTAAGTTTTAGACTATAATACTAAAGTTACGCTATTTTTAAATATACAATCTCTATAGTTATAAAGTTTAGAACTATCTATTTACACTTTAACTACTCTAGCTATATATTTCTATAGCTATATTAGAGTTAGCAAAACTTTGTTTCCTCTTTTTCTAAACGCTAAGATACTATTAGATAAACTTCTATAATACGTCTCTTTACTATTATAGCGTTTTTTTAGTTTACTCTAAACGTAACTCTATCTATAGTAACTAGCTTATCTATTCTATATTGCTTTACTACTACTTATAGTAGTTACTATGTACGCTAATCTATTTACTTATTTACTTTAAAATTAGTATTATAA
>NW_026056688.1:0-613 GCF_023757985.1 Alternaria ethzedia
GCTTTTAGCTATTATCTAAGAAGAATATAATTAAATAAGTTTCTAACTTATAGGTGTTAGACACTACTATAATACTAAAGAATAGTTAGTTAGAATAGCTATTTCTTTTATAAGCTTCTAATATACTATTTATAGTTATTTATCTACTAGCTAATATCTATATTAATAATAGTATATTAGCTAATTTTAGGTATTTATTATAAGGCTATAAGAAGAAAGTAGTTAAGTTCTTAGACGCTCTTTCTAACCTAGAACTTAAAAAGCTTATTAAAGAATAATCTAATTATATTATAATAGCGCTTTTAAGTTAGAAAGTATAAAAAGTAATAGTTTCTAACCTAATTAGTTAGAATAATATTATTAATTAATTACGTAATCTTCTAAAGAAGAATAGTATTAGTATAAATAGTATTAAAATAGTAAATAGCTTTAAGGCTAGCTAAGCTATAGATTTTAGGTAGGCTCTATTTTTATCTAAAATTTATACGCTCTTTTACGTATTTATACTCTACTATTATACTTTCTATAAATATCTATTATAAACTCTACTAACTATATAGTTATATTAATATAATACTAATACCTCTTATAATACTATTAATATATATTACTT
>NW_026056689.1:0-613 GCF_023757985.1 Alternaria ethzedia
CTATTATAATTTAGTCTAATAATCTAACTTCTAACTCTAACTCTAGCTGTAAGCGTTAGCGCTCTAGCTTTTACTATAATAGTGTTCTGCGCTCTAATTATAATACTTCTAGTAGTAGTAATTATAATATATAAGCTAGCACTTAGCGTAATAGCGCTTAGTGTAATAGCGCTCTACTTAATAGTGCTCTATAGTTAAGCGCTTAACCTCTTTACTACGCTTAACTTAAAAACGCTACTACTTAAATTCTACCTCTCTCTTCTAGAATAATAGTAGCTAATAGCCTATTCTCTAGTAGCTTTATATAAGATAATTAGGCTTCTAGTACTTAACTATCTTAGAGCTTTATAAATTCTAATAATTAACTAAATTAGAGCTTTAAGGTAACTAGTAGCTTTAGTAATAATAACCTTTATAAGAATTATAAGTAATTAGAGTTATACGCTAAGTGTATCTACTTAGGTTATAAGGCCTCTTAGTTTAATAACCTTAATAACTAGAATGTCTAAGAGACTATTAAGTTTATTTCTAAGAGTAGTATCTTTATTACTAATAATACTTTCTAGACTTAGAATTTAAGCTTTTAGTAATCTAACTACGTTAAGAACTAAGG
>NW_026056690.1:0-612 GCF_023757985.1 Alternaria ethzedia
CTTAAATTACGTAAGCTTTTTTAATCTTATTCTATATATTTTTTCTTTTCTAAGTTTAAATTTTCTTTTCTTTATATTCTTTTTATATTAGTAGAACTTTTATAATTTTTTAAAAAAGTTAACACTTTTCCTTTATAATAACTAGTTACTAGTACTATTAGTACTATACTAGAAAAGTCTTCTTAGTTTATTATAAACGCTCTATAATATATTAAAAAGAAAAAAAAATACTTTTACTACTTTTTCTAAGCTTAAATAAAGCTTACTTTTTAAAGTTTTTAAAAGACCTACTAAAGTACTTAAGAAAGATCTAGAATATAGTTCTAAAAAGATAAATTAATATATTTTAAAAGAAGTTAATTCTAACTTCTTTACTAGAACTTTATAACGCCTATTAAGAGTTAAAAAATACTTTATCTCTATTACTAAGAAAAAGTAGATTTTAAATAAAGAAACAGCTTTAGTTAATATAAAATATACTAATAAAACTATTAAAAGTTTTAGAACTATAAACTTTAATAAAGTTATATCTTTAGATAAGTCTTCTATATAGTGTTAGTATAGTGCTAAGTAAAAATATATTAAAAAAAGAAAAAACAAGAGAACTAGGCC
>NW_026056691.1:0-611 GCF_023757985.1 Alternaria ethzedia
ATTATTAGGTAAGTAATTTAGTTAATCTATCTATAGGTATAATTATAGTCTCTAAATACTTAATCTTAAATAATTCTTTAGTATATTTCTACTACAGCTATATATTCTAGATATTAATATATCTAAGCTAAGTGTTAATACGCTTATTCTTTCTAATAACTAGCCTAATTATCTACTAATTATTATACTAGATAGTCTAAAGTTTTCTAAGATTAAGCGCTAGCTTCTTAAGAAAACGTCTAAGCGCTATAGCTTTCTTAGTAGTATACTTAAGAGTAAGTAGCTCTACTTTTATAGTAAAGGTAGTAATTATACTTTACTTTATAGCTTTCTAAAAGATTACGCCTCTATATAATATAGTAATATAGCTATAAGATAATTAGTAAGTCTCTAGATTATTAGCAAAGAATACGTCTTTAGTAATTATTAGATTAGGTCTATTATAGTTACTATACTAGATTATATTATAGTAAGTATAATAAAGATATATAATTACTTACTCTATAGCTTTCTTATACTTATTACTTAGGTTTATAAGAAAGTGTAAGAGCTTTAAGATAGTATACGCTATATCTAGTTAGAGTATAATTACTATATAAAGTATAGAGCTA
>NW_026056692.1:0-610 GCF_023757985.1 Alternaria ethzedia
TTACTAGCTAGAGCCTAGCTAGAAAATTAGCGCTTATACGTATTTTAATTAACTTAGTAATAAACTCTTAGCTAGCTCTCTCTACTAAGCTATTAGGCTTATAAGTATATAGTAAAGGCGTTATAATTATAATTCTTTTCTCTTTAGCCTATTTCTTATATCTTAAGTACTCTTTCTAAAGTAGTATTATAGTATTATTATTTTAATAAATTTTTATAATCTTTTACTAATAGTAGTACTTACTTATAGCTATAAAGCCTATAATAACTTCTATTACTAAGTTTAGCGTCTTATTTTTTAGGTTATAATTATATAGCTTACTTAAATAATTCTTCTTAATAATTTAAGCTTATTTATTAAGTATATAGCTTATAAAAAAGTTAAATAAGTCTTATAATACTCTAAAGAAGAGATATAGTAATAGCTTATAAAGCTAATAAGAGATTCTTTAAAATATATAAGTAGTAGTATAGTTATTATACTTACTATATTATATATCTATAATCTCTATATTCTAGATAGCTTTTATAAGAGCCTTAAAAGCTTACTTACTTAAGTAGCTAAATCTTTAGTACTAAAGATTAGTGTTACTAGTCTATAATTATAAAAC
>NW_026056198.1:0-5576 GCF_023757985.1 Alternaria ethzedia
GATATCCGGTAACGGTGGTTGACCCAATACCTACTATCTCATCGCTCGGGAGCCGCAACTATGACAACGACTGTTGTGAGTAATAATATCAATATGTCTGATGAGTAATAGGGGACTGGTTTCACTCTTAAAGAACCAGGTGTTACTAATAACCATAGAGCCATCAGTGGTAACCTCAGAACAGCGACGCCACCCCTCTTCCAAATGATAAGAACACGAATTGAAGAAATCATGACCACACATCCTCCCGATCGAAACCAACTCCCTCTTCCCCAAGACTCTTTACCAAGAACAGAAGGCACGATCAATAGTAAACCCCTTTTTGCAACCCAATCATACCCTCCTCCCTCCCATCCATCGCCACACTCTTGATACCAAAATCCTCGACTGCCAAATCCGCAGCATCCAACTCCGCGAGAACTCCAGCCTCTTCCACCTCTTTCCTGCTTCCGCCAGAGCTGCCCTGCTCAATACACTTAAAGCTTCCGAACTTGGGCATGCCGATTGCGATACCGGGGAACGTCAGCTTCTGAAGAATGTCGCCTGTACACGAAAAGTTCTGGTAGAGGGCGCACGTAGAGCCTTGATCAGGTCCGAGTGATGCGATACCGCCAGGGCTGCCTTGGATGTGGCATTCCGTGTTGGGTTGCGTCCAGCTGCATTCGCCGGCGAAGTTGGATTTGGTGCAGGTGTAGTAGGCACCAGGAAGACCGCGCCGGGAAAGAAGATGTGTTGGTAAGGCTGAGATGGTGGTTGTAGTGGTGGCAATGGTGAGTAAGAGGGCTATGAGCGCGATAGCTGTATACATTGCCGGGTTCGTTGGACCGGACGACGATTAGGAATTAGCTTTGGGCTATGCCTGTGTGTATGGCGTAGTGCGCGTATGTGTGTAATTTGTCTTTGGGGAACACTTGACTCGGTGTTTCAAATGTTCTTATGACAGCCGTGGGGTGTATTTGTGACTGAGCCTTATCGTCTTGTGAGCCACCGAGCCTCATGATTGTCTGCGCGCGTCGTACGGACGTAGATTATACGGTCACGGGTTTGCGTACCTATTGCACAAACGGACAGGTTGGTGCATCAAGCACAAAGTCTGGAGTTTGTCTCTTTGTCACGGACAGCAAACATCTACAAGGAGATGTAGAGATGTATTGGCGTGACTCCATGGCGATGACAACGCCACGAAAGCTTTCAATAGGCCATACGAAGAAACCAAAAGACGTATAGAGAGGGGAAGAAGAATTGCAAGAGTGCCAAAATATCCAAAGACTAGAGATGTGAGAAGGTGATATGTGCTACAAGGTGCATCGGATGCGCTCCGCAACGATGGCGCGACATGGGTGGGTTGCTGCTTTGAAACGTCCTTCAGCGGGGCTGATGATGAGATGCAACCAAAAGGGTCGCAGTACTCGCAAGCCCATGCCACGAATCGTCTTACAGCCGCGAACTCGCTGGGGGACGCGGGTGGCATGCATCTGGGCTGTGTCATCAACGTGTCGCCGCCAAGCTGTCGCCGGTGCCGCCAATACGCACTTTTGGCTTGACAGGTATGACTGGGTTTGGTTGGTTATGATCGTCAGGTACGAAGCTGCGAGACGTCTGCAGGATGCCGCTATAGTGGACAGCGATCTTACACGTCGCATGGGTCGTGCATTTACAAAAGTGCTGCTCTTCGCGTCGGGTTGTAAAGTTTGTGTCGTTTTGGTCGTACCTAGGTACCTAGGTAGGCAGGTGTGCATGATAGAGGCGCGACGGTGACGCGCCGGCAATAGGTATGCACATGCCATGCCATGCCACGCCAACATCGAACTCACATGCCATGCTTTGGACTTGAAAAGCAAAGAAAAGGGTCCATTACAATCTCACTCCTCCTATCTTGCGCAGGGGCTGTTGGGTACAGAAGATAGATTGCGCGGTCAAAGGATAGGTAAGTCGGCCGCAATTTGCTTGCTTATGCCAGCGTCATCTTACACTCGGCAATAGAAGAACGTTATCTTCACATGAGTCTAACGAGCCATCACAGTAAACTTAATACAGGTGTACATCAAAGGGCGAAGGCATCCTCGGACCCTACAGGTCAGTGGCTATCGCAAGCCCGACATGCAACCCACCACCATTTCCACCCTTCCACATCTACCAAACGGCCCGACACGATCCGAGGACTCAAATCCACTACCCCCAAAAATAAACCTACACAATGCTTCCGCTTCATGATGCGCAAAACGGCATGCGCCGCGTTCCACTATTCTTTCGTTGCGTCTTCCGAAACCGCGAAACCCCAGGCGTTTTGCAAATAGGGAACCACCCCAACTGTGGGGGTACCTAGCCACGCTAACACGTTAGTGAGGTTGATCAAACACACTCGGCACAGTACAGATGTGGTTTCGTGGATGGTATGCTGCAGGCATTTACTATGTCATGGGGATTGCTGAGCGTAAGGATAGTATAGCTGGGACGTAGTCGCTATCTTCTACGTCGTGTTGTACGTTACCACACAGCAGCTCGGGGGTGTACACGAGTCTCTGCGGTAAGTCTTGATTATGAGAATCGCTGTGAGTACCTCCAGGTTATGAGATCAGCCTCATTGATGTATCGCACGACGGTCACAATATGCTCCAGGGTATGTTGGAATGCTCATCTGTATCTCATTCAAAGCCACTGTCACCAGCAACTAGATATAACCGCTACTCTCCAAACCTGCAAGCAGATCTGTAAACGCCACGTCACGCCACATGATTTAACCCCGTCCTTACGATAGTCTAGCCCTCTTGCGAGCCCAACCTGCCGGATTCGAGGACGAGGACATCTGCTGCTGCTCGGGAAAACCTCGGCCGCCAGCAGTGAAAACGAACGCCGGTCGTACTAAAGCTGGAGCTCGAGGAGTAGGCGGCTTCGCCATGTGTTGTGAGATGTAAGCCTCATACATCTCCTTTTGCTTCATCAACTCCTTTTGATGGCCTTGTTTCATCTGGAGCACCTGGGCTCCGCATCGCTTCCCGAGCGCGTTCAACTTCTTTCGACACTTCTCTTCCAGGGCTTGGTCGTAATCTAGATAGTCTTGGATGTCCTGGATTCGCTTGAGCTCGGCAGCCTCGGTCGCTGAGAGAACCTTGGCTACGGTGTTCTGCCAACTGTTCATGATGAATGTCAGCTCAGGAGCACGTCTGGCCAACTCGTTGGTATCGAGCTCTTGTACGTTCTTCGCAGCTGATCTGATGTGGTTGAGGAGAGCATGGAGTGGAGTGTGTGGCGGAGTCGAACCAGACGTAGAGCCGCTGCCGGTAGATCCGTATGAGCTAGACCTAGCAGTAGACTTCGCTGGCTCAGAAGCTGCCAATAGCGACAAGATCTTCGTTTCGGCGATGTTGGAGTCGTCATGTACCGAGGGGAAGGGGCGCACAACGTTACGATCTTCAATTGTCTTGCCCAGAGAGCGTGCAATAGCTTCAGCAATTTCCTCCTCGTCTTCGTCGCTGGCGTTGTCATTTCCCGCGGCACGTGGAGATTCCGACTGTTCCGCTCTCTTTCCAGCTTTCAAAGAAGAGATGGTGTGTGACCCCGTTTTGCTCTGCCTTGCGACGTTTTGTGAACAGTAGTCGATCCTGGTCGCTCGTCGCGCCGCGTTCTCGTAGAAGTCATTACCGCCGTGGGCGCTGAGAACGATCCCTTTGAGGGTCTCTTCACGCTTCGCTTCGTCTTTGACTATGTTGCTGGTCGCATCTGCATTGCGTGAAATAGCGGAACGGCGGCTGTACGTTATAGGCGGTCTAGGGGCACTAGAGGGACCGGGAGTGAGCTGTGAAGGCATCGTGTTAGACGATGGTGCAACGTCTGCGTTAAGCGGAAAGAGAGTCATCGTGACGCAGGTGAAATAGAATATATAGGTAGACCGTGAAAGACATGCACAAGTTGGGGTCCGACGTGAGAAATAGGGTTTTGACGTAGTCCCGCGGGCGAGCAGGGGGGGAAGTGATTTCCACAATAGAAACAACGGGTGACAGATACGAATGGGGAAAAGGTCAGACTACAGTAGCCCAAGGGTGCGTGACCAGGAGTAAAAAAGTGAAGGTGAAGGGAAAGACGGTGACTACAGGCGATCAATGACGTTCGTCTTCGCCAGCTCAATTCCGTGTGCCTCTAGTGAGGCTGCTCTGCTGCCTATTATACATTCGCAAGTCTTGAAAGTAGTTGCTGCACACCACTCATGTACAATGCTAGACCGATCCAGGTTCTCGCCGCTGACGACCTGCCCACTGGTCAAGACGTCAAATTTTCTCAGTTTGAGCAGCGCGGGGGTATTGGTATTTTCTTGGGAGGATCATGGGTCTTCGGTGAGCGCTGGCGAAAGCTTGTGTAGCGATGGGGGAGCTGTCCGTCCGGATGGTGGTGCCAATGGCCATGAAGAAGCTGCAGGAAATGTCAGAACATAACAGCGTGAGCAGCTGGAGTAAACTATGCATACCCAAAGGTCGCAGCAGATCCCATCATATATTGGCCTAGTGTGCGCAGCATTCCGTTGGGTCCAGGGCCGAAGCGGACGATGTTGGTGAAGCCTACAAGAGTCAGCAAAGAGCATGCAAAGGCGTGAGACGAGGCGAACCGAAGATGAAGCCAATGATCAGGCCGACGGCTGTCAGGAGGTCAGCGCATGTATTTCCTGGTCTGTATGTTCACCGTACATCCACCCATCATGCCACCCATCTTCACTATGCGCTGTTAGCTATGGCCAGGCACAGGCAAACTCAGAGCCCTACGCTTGTCTAATGTCGAAGGGCCATGCGCCCCTTGAGGCATTGAGCCGACTGGTACTGGCATCTTGTAGCTCTGCAGCGTCGGATGGTGAGAGAAGGCAGGAGGGGAGTTTGAGTGTCCCACTTGAAGCTGCAGTCTCGCCCGCCGCGGCTCATCAACGCCAAGACGAAACCACCGAAATCCGGGGAAAACGCAGCCATGGATGCACGAGGAAGCTACTGCTGGGCATGTCGACACGACGTCAGCAGATGCAGTGGCACGCAAGAGGTACAGCGCGTTCAGCCCCTACATGAGGCTTTGGTGGTTTCCACAGACTCCCTTGACCTGACACGACGGCGCTGCGCACGTGACCTCTGCAACGGCTGCCCAGGTGGCCCCTTCAGTCCAGGGCTGGCGGGAATGAGGCGAAATAGTTTCAACCACGGCTTGACATCTCCACCGCGCGCGTGTTGGACGTAGCCGCAGCATCTGCCTCGTTGCGTCGTGATTCTGCTCGTGCTGCCCCCTACTCGACGTCGCCATTGCGCCTGAGCCGTCGTGTCGCCCAGCTGGCCAGTAAGCGTTGCAGCGTCCCCAAGGCCCGAACAGGACCTCTGCTCGTCGAAACACGCTCCCCCATCTATACTGCCCACCCCAACCATCACGCAGCCCGTCCCGTGGCCTCCGCTGCTGCCCACCCATCCCAGAGACGCTGCTGCTGCATCCTCCGCCTGTCTGCAGCGCCTTGCATCGCTGCGACGTCGCACGGGCTCTCCCCGGCCAGCACACGAACGACAGAAGACGACGACGACGACGACGACGACGGCGGCGGGGGGGGGGGGGGG